>NC_088333.1:25010000-25012500 GCF_036884655.1 Musa acuminata AAA Group | reverse complement strand
AAAAAAAAAAAATCGTTCCTATATTGCTGCATAAACTTTTCGTCACAAAGTTTTCATCTCTACGACGAAAGATACATTGCAGAATTCCAGCCGCATAGCACCATCTGTTTGATCTTACTACTGTGCTTTTTCTATCTAAATTTCTACGAAATTTTTATGACATCTTTGACACTTCTTAACAGTGGATTTCCCTTTGGTTTCATCAAAAAATTCTCAATATAAACTACTGATCTTTTATGTCCAATCTGCTGCACTTGAATTGCAGAATTCAAGCCGCATAGCACCATCTGTTTGATCTTGCTACTGTGCTTTTTCTATCCAAATTTTACGAAATTTTCATGACATCTTTGACACTTCCTAACAGTAGATTTCTCTTTGGTTTTATCGAAAAATTCTCAATATAAACTACTGATCTTTTTTGACCAATATGCTGCACTTGAAAATCTATGCTGCAGACTATTTCAGCTGCATATCGTTGCCTTAACCCATCTATTTGCAATATTTTTTGAATGAAATTTCTTATACACTTCATAGATCATCTTGGCTTCCATCTAAGATTGATCTATTAAGAAATTCATCTCTAAAAATGATTTTATGTTGCTGCAAATTTTCATCGTAACCCGCTGAAATTTTTCGACGATAATTCTGCAATTGCAACTTGCACCAATTTCCTTGCTGTTATACTGCCGAAATTTTCTTGATTAAATTAGATATCCTTGCTGTCATATAAATTGTGATTTTGCTATCAATTCCCCCCTCAATTCTCTCAAGTTTTTGGTGGAAATTACGTCGAGAAACCGTTGTTTCTTCGACGACAATTCTACTCTTACAAGACAGCACATACTTGCTGCAACTTCCACGGATTTCTGTCAAACCTTTGCTACCATCTACCACAGATCCAAAACTTTCATCCACAGCCCTAAAACTCTACTAAACCACACCCTCAAACTGCACCCAAAACAGCCACAAAACAAGCCTAAACTGCAGCCTACATCCACCAATCCACCAACCCTTTCGACCATCACTTCTCTCAACCTATACATGCCTTTAACCTGACAACAAAAGAGAGATCTTAACATCATAGATTTGGAGGCATATACTATGGCATCTAAGGAGGCAATCGATGCTAAATTCGAAGCCTTAGAGGCGCGAATGGAGGATAAGATTCGGACGCTCTTTACCGAACTCAGATTGGGCCGACTACTAAGCCCGGAGAAATCACATCAAGGAGAGAGCTTTGCCCAATCACACCAAGCCCGAAGATATGACTTCCAAGAGAGGGGAAGCTCTATGACCAACCCCAACTATCCATGCATGAGAGTGGACTTCCCTAGATGGGAAGAAGGAGACCCGATTGGTTGGATCTCGTGCGCGGAGCGATATTTTCGGTACCACAAAACCGCGGATGTATCTATGGTGAAAATTACAGCTATACATCTTGAAAGGGATGCTATACAGTGATTTGACTGGTTTGAACATACTTATGGAGTCCTTTCATGGCGACAATTCAAAGAAGGACTGCTGATTCGCTTCAGACCAACCGATTACGAGAATATTGACGAACAACTAGCAAAGATCCAACAAACCTCCACCATTCAGGAGTACCAAACCAGGTTTGAAAGGTTATCTAATCAAACTCATGATTGGTCTCAAAAACAGCTATTGTGGACCTTCATTGAGGGCTTGAAGCCAGAGATCCGAGGAGAAGTTAAAGCGCGACAACCGTATACGCTTATGGCAGCCATCTCTTTCGCACGACATCAAGAGGAGCAATTGAACCATGAAGCTCGGAGGACTAGGGTCTCTCCTCAACTAGTAATATTGAAGCCCTTAGCCCCCCCTACTGTCGACCAAGTCCCTACACTAAAGAGGTTAACAAGAGAAGAGCTTCAGGAGCGATATGCGAAGGGGTTATGTTGGCATTGTGACGAGCCGTGGAGCCGTGAGCATCGCTGTAGTAAAGGGGGACTTCTTATGATTGAACCGATAGAAGAAGAGGTCATTGAACATCCAAAAGAGAGCCTTGAACATGAAGAAGAAGATGAAGAAGAAGAGCCACAACCGACCGAAGTTACGGTACATACACTAGCTAGCTACTCAAACCCGCAAACGATGAAAATTGGAGGCCTTCTCAAACAACAACCAATCACTGTTCTCATCGACACGGGCAGTACTACTAACTTCCTAAATAGTAAGCTTGCTGTTCGGATATCATTACCTATCGAGAATCGCTGCAGGTTTGATGTTAAGGTCACCGACAGACGGATTTTGAATTGTGATCATAGGCGCTTGCAGGAGAAACTATTGCTGTAGGACCAAGAGATAATTGCATATTTCTTCCTTCTCCCTCTTAACAATCATGAGGCCATGCTCAGAATTAAATGGTTGACAACATTAGGCAAATCTTCAGCAAATGCTCAGCCATATCAGTATCCACATCTCCAGAAGGATAAAATAGAAAGGATTATAAAAGAGATGCTCGAAACAGGAGTTATTCGGC
>NC_088333.1:25000000-25005000 GCF_036884655.1 Musa acuminata AAA Group | reverse complement strand
ATCAGATTTCAGTTTACGTTTACGTCTTGATTTCAACTGCATACTGCCTTCTGCGAGTATACAAACGAGTTTCAAAGTTCAGACGTAAATCTGCGTTTAAGACGTAAATCTGCGTTTAGACGTAAATCAGCGTTTAGTCGTAAATCTACGTTTAGACGTAAATCTGCTTTTTGCTGATTACTTTTTGAGCTGTACAATAGCAGCACATTGTCTTTATACTTCTGCTCAAACTGCGCTTAGACGCAATCTGAGTTTAGACGCAATCTGAGTTTAGACGCAATCTGCATTTAGACGCAAACTTTGTTTAGACGCTAACTGTGTTTAAACGTAAACTGCACTTAATCATAAGTAATCTTAGAATTGGCTTTTGCATCAAAATAGTTTTTATCGAACGAACGCAGCTTTCGTTTTTAATCGCTGAAAGATTTCCGCTGCACTAATTCACCCCCCCCTCTTAGTGCTCTCGATCCTAACAATTGGTATCAGAGCAGGGTTAACTCTCTAACGGACTAAAACCCAAAGAGAAATGACTTACGCTGAAAACCAAGAGGGACATTCTATTACGCGTCCACCCATGTTCAGTGGGACGGACTACACCTACTAGAAGACCCGAATGAGGATCTTTCTTATTTATATGGATTTTGAACTGTGGAATCTTGTCGATAACGGATTTTCGAAGTCTTCTCTTCCAATGATCGATTGGAATGATTTGGAGAAGAAGGCTTTCGCTCTTAATGCAAAGGCTATCAATGCCTTATTTTGTGCACTTGATAAAAACGAGTTTAATCGTGTTTGAACTTGTGAAACTGCATTTGATATTTGGCACACACTCGAAGTGACCCATGAGGGCACAAGTAGAGTAAAAGAGTCAAAAATCAATTTGCTGTTACATTCTTTCGAACTTTTTCGGATGAAACCGATTGAAACCATTGGCGACATGTTTACCCGTTTCACGGATGTCGTCAACGGTCTAAAAGGACTCGGAAAGAGCTTTTCGGATTTTGAGCTTGTTAATAAGATACTAAGATCCCTTCCTAAGAGTTGGGATCCTAAAGTCACTGCTATTCAAGAGGCAAAAGATTTACGAAATTTCCCTCTTGAAGAACTAATCGGGTCATTAATGACCTACGAAATGACTTGTAAAGCTCATGAAGAGCAAGAAGACATCCTTCCAAAGAACAGGAAGGATATGGCACTCAAAGCTTCTGAATGCCACTTGAGAGAAAACTCAAGTGATGAGGACTGTGATGATGACTTGGCACTTCTAACAAGAAAGTTTAAAAAGTTCTTTAAAAGAAACAAGTTTAAGAATGATGCAAAAAATAAACTTGAACCCAAGAAGGACCAAGTAATCTGCTATGAATGCAAAAAGCCGGGACACTACAAGAGTGATTGTCCCCAAGTCAAAAGGAGAACGTCAAAGAAAAAGGCGCTTCAAGCAACATGGGATGACTCAAGCGCATCCGAAGAAGAGGAGTCCAACACCGAGCAAGTTGCTCATTACGCCTTAATGGCCATCGAATATGAGGTAACAAATTCAATAGATGCAGATTTATCATTCGATGAATTATTAAATGCTTTCCATGAATTATTTGATGAGTGTAAGACTATCAGTAGTAAATACAAATTGCTAAAAATGGAGCATGATAGTCTTATTTGTAATTTCGATAAGTTAAATGCTGAACATCATGATAGTTTAAGCCCATGCATAAAATGCCATGATCTAGAAACTCTCCAAAAAGAAAACTTGCTACTTAAGGACACATTGAAGAAATTCGAGGTTGGTAGCAAGTCATTGAACATGATCCTTACAAACAAGGGTCACGTTCCCAAAAGAAGTGGAATTGGATTTGTGAGAAGTCCTTACCAAAATCCAACCACCTTCATAAAAGGCTCCATCCTACATATTCGACATCAAGACAAATGTAACTTCTGTTGTAAATTTGGACACAAGACACATTGTTGTCCATTCAAGAAAATAAGTCCAAACAAATTGATTTGGGTTCCTAAAGGAACCATGATAAACTCCATGCAACATGATAAACAATGTAGATCTATTTGTGAGGCACCCAAAAGCAAATGGGTTCCTAAAAATCATCCCTTCCTATAAAAATATTAAAATTTTAGGCCGGAGCAAGAAATAATATTCTGCTCCTTGACTCTCGATAGTCATAAACCAAGAGTCAAAAAGGAACTCGCAACGCTTAAGTAACAAGTGAAAGTTATGAAATCACAAATACGATTTGGATACAACCTTATTAGAAACATATGATATCCAAATTCACATATCCCCTTGATCTTCGAACCCGTCAACACTATCATCTACGAATTAATTCTTGAAGAAACTAAATATGTCATGATCTTAAAAGGGATACCAAACAAACTATCAACATACGTATGACATATACACGTTAAAAGATCTATCTTAATAAACATTAATTGCTCTGAAATAAAAAACTCTCCTCAAGGCAAAGGCTCCCTGATCAAATCACATTAGGTGCTCACTGGCTGCAAGCGGTGGCACCTCTCCAACTGGCGGTGGCACCTCCAGCTACCACGGGTTGCCAAAGGTTGCACCGCTCCAGCCAGAGGTGCAACCGCCCGCAACTCTGCCTTTTTAAACCCACGCTAGGGCCGGCGGTGGAACCGACCCCAACTCACTCCCATTTCCTCCTCTACTCTTCCAAGTCTCCTCCATTCTCATTTCACTCCTCTAAGCCTTCCAAATACCTCCCATTTCGGAGCAAAACATCAAGAATCCTTCCTTCTCTTGAAGAGTTCACAAAGGTACTCTCTAAGAAGCCCTTAAATTCTGTTTTGTTCTTCATTTACTCTTGCTCATCATCATCCCTCTAAACAGCAGTAGTTATGGGATCTAGAAGATCCTCAAGGGACAAGGGAAAGAGGAGATTAGTATAAGAGTTTGATTTCACTCTTTTCGATTCAAAAAACCATGCTGAAAAATTTCCCTCTTTCAAACTTAGATGTATCAATAAGGGAAAATACGTAGATCTAAATGAACTAAGAGACTTAGAGACTATCCAATGGTTTGCAAACCTAGATCTACTTCCAATCTTGCAGATTAACGAACCCATCTATCCTAGGCTAGTTAGATTATTTTACAATAACATACAAATAGATGATGAAGAAAGGATGTCCACCTATCTGTTAGGACAACACATCTCAATCACTGATAGGTTCATTTGTGATATGATAGGCATTCCCATAAAAAGCATAGGACTTTACTTTAGAGGATCATGGGATGATGAAAGTATTGGAACATCCTATGTTGAAGCCTTAGGAACAATCTTTGCCAATCCTAACATAACATTGGTTCCTAAAAGTTGTGAACATCTATTGCCTTTGAACACTAAGATACTTCATCATATCATGACTAGTATAATTCTTCCTAAACAATACCATCATGATGAAATAAGTCAATTAGAATTATGAACTATGTACTTAATCATGAAGGGACATGACATCTGTCTTGGTTATCTTATCCAACAAAACATGTTACAATTATCTAAGAAAGATATGATGCTCCCATATGGTGGTATAATCACAAGAATAATGAAAGCTTACGATATTCTAATACCACCAGAAGAAGAAGTAATGAAAGTAGATCGATTCAGCATAATAAACAAAAATCTACTTCACCGACTAAGATGTTACTATAGAAACGGTAACTGGGTTAGAATCCCTAGAAGGACTGATCACCCTCAACCCGAATCAGAACCGGAAACACCAGTATTTAGGGTTACCCAATCTCCTCCGACCATTCCCTTTGAGGAAACACATCCAGTTGAGCAAACTCATACATCCATCGAAGAAATTGGGATTCGAATGGATCGATTCGAACAGAGACAAGAACGGATTGAACAACGACAAGATCAAATCCTATCTGAGCTGCAGCAAATTCATAGTCAATTTGACTCCTTGTTTAGGCATTTTAATTTTTCACCTCATCAATGAACTTTTTGAACACCTGTTGTTGTTGTAAAACTTCTTATGTTACTTCTGATGTGTTGGCTGTAAACATCTATCGTGGTAAACATATATCTTGCGCCTTGTGGTAAAAGTTATCTCAGATTTTTATGGTATCATTACTGTTTGGTATGTGATGTGTCCAAATTAAGAATGTTGTGCTTTGAAACTAAAAGTTTTGAAAACCTTGTGCTTTGATTTCATTAAAAGAGAATTAGGAATGTTGATGTGTCCGAATAGATGAATTTGTTAAAATTATTTTTCGGACTATATTGAATGGTCAAATCACTTGATTGCCATGTGAAAATCTGCAACAAAATCTTGTCCGAATGCATCTTATTTATTCGAATGCTATAAAACAAATTTTCTCGTACACTTTCATGAAAAATAAGTTTCTGAAATAGATTTGATGAAGTGATTCATGTGTATGTATTCCATCCTGCTAAATCTTTACATAGACAATGGCTTATAACAAAAAGGGGAAGAAGTATTAAAGCAATCTATGTAAAATTCCTCTATAAGCTTGCTATTATTATTTTCCTGGTATCATAATTACTATGTTTTTTGTTGATGACAAAGGGGGAGAAACATATGAATTGATAAAAACTGCCATGATCATGTCATACTTGCAAAATACTTGAGTGATGCTATAAACAATGTTATGATTATGCCATCCTTGCATCACCAAGAGATATATGAACGTGTGCTATAGTTTACATTATGCCCTGAGTTGATATCTTATCATGTGAAGAAAATGCAAAACTTGCTAGAATATTTCAAATATGTGCATCATGTAATAGCGCTTCACAGCTTTATATGATAATGTTCAAACAACATGATGAATAGTTACAAACACAATCATACAAACTTGATGATGTATGTCAAGCCTTGACATCATCTTTGAAGAGATACATCATGATGAGTATCATGATGGGAGTATTGATAAGTTTAACTGATCTATCTTATCAATACGTCACTTGAATTCTGAGGTCTTCAATTCAAGGTTGACTTAT
>NC_088333.1:22340000-22377500 GCF_036884655.1 Musa acuminata AAA Group | reverse complement strand
ACAATTACAAGTAAATTTTGAGTATAAGTGCGATGATTGTTTCATGCCTTTACTTGATTCATGTTATTTCCAATAGTAAATGATAGGAAATTAAGCATATAAAGGAAAGCATGATTCGTAGATTGCTTTGAATACTTCTTCCTTTGTTATAATCTTTTTGCATGAAGGAGGAAAGCCATTTGTGATACCAACGATTTGCGAGTTTACTTTGAGTCAAGATATGTGTGTGCAACAGCTTTTTGCAAGTAAAAATACTATCATCCATGGAATTCATAAGTAGGAATCATTTCATCAAATCCATTTCAAAAAAATATTTTTCATAAGCGTGTACGAGAAAATCCGATTTTTAGCATTCTAATTGTTAAGCGAATCTGAAAATGAAATGAATTCGGACAAGATTATGCTACAGATTTTCAAATACAATCAAAACACATAATTTCTAACATGTTATTAAGGCATTTAATGGCAGTCAAATGATTTGATTATTCAATAAAGTTCGAAAAATAATTTTAACTAGTTTATGTATTCGGACACATCAACATTCCTAATTCTCTTCTTATGAAATCAAATTGTTCTTCTCTTAGAGGTTTTGTAAAAATATCGGCTAGTTGATGTTTGGTGTCAATGAACTCTATGATTACATCATGATTAGTAACATGATCTCGTATAAAGTGATGTCTAATATCAATATGTTTTGTTCTTGAGTGTTGTATAGGATTCTTTGTTAAGCATATTGCACTTGTGTTATCACATTTAATGGGAATATTTTTAAGATGAACTTTATAATCTTCTAAAGTGTTTTTCATCCATACAACTTGTGCACAGCATGCACTTGCTGCAATATATTCAACTTCGGTTGTTGATAGTGCAACCGAGTTTTGTTTCTTAGATGACCAGGAAACAAGGGCATGTCCTAAAAATTGACATGTTCCTGATGTGCTTTTTCTATCTAGTCTACAGCCAGCAAAGTCTGCATCAGCATAAGCAATTAACTCAAGATTTTCTGATTTTAGGTACCATAATCCTAGATTTGTGGTACCATTAAGATATCTAAGTATTCTTTTAACTGCTTTGAGATGAGATATCTTAGGGTTTGATTGAAATCTAGCACAAAGTCCTACATTGAACATGATGTCTGGTCTAGTTGCAGTGAGGTAAAGTAAACTTCCTATCATACCCCTATAAGTCTTTTGATCGAAACTTTCTCCACTTTCATCAATTTCTAACTTAGTGGAGGTGCTCATAGGAGTGTTAATAGCTTTTGAGTTATTCATATTAAACTTTTTTAGTAAATTCATAGCATATTTAGTTTGACTAATAAAGATGCCATTGCTTAGTTGTTTGATTTGTAAACCTAAGAAGAATGTTAACTCTCCCATTAAACTCATTTCAAATTCAAGACTCATAGTTTTAGCAAAAGATTCACAAAGAGATTCATTCGTGGAACCAAAGATAATATCATCAACATAAATCTGAACAATGAGAAAATTATTTTCAAAATTCTTGATAAATAATGTAGTATCAACCTTGCCTTTTATGAAATTATTTTCAATAAGGAAAGAACTAAGTCTCTCATACCAAGCTCTTGGAGCTTGTTTTAAACCATAGAGAGCTTTAGTTAATCTAAACATATGATTAGGGAGGCTATTATTTTCAAATTCAGGAGGTTGTTCAACATAGACTTCTTCAGAAATAAAACCATTAAGAAAAGTGCTTTTAACATCCATTTGAAACAGCTTAAAATTATTACTACTAGCGTAGGCAAGGAGCATCCTTATGACTTCTAATCGAGCCACAAGAGCGAAGGTTTCTTCGTAATCAATACCTTCTTCTTAGTTGAAACCTTTGGCCACTAGTCTAGCCTTATTTCTAACCACGATACCATTTTCATCTTGCTTGTTTCTAAAGACCCATTTAGTACCAATAACTAAATGGTCATTTGGCCTAGGAACAAACTTCCACACCTCATTTCTCTCAAATTGATTTAATTCATCTTGCATTGCAATAATCCATGAATCATCTTTCATGGCTTCGTCAACGCATTTGGGTTCAATTTGGGAGAGAAAAGCGATGTTGGCACAAAATTTTTTAAGAGATGATCGTGTTTGAACCCCTTTTGATGTGTCTCCTAAGATTAGCTCCTTAGGATGAGCATCTACATACTTCAAATCCTTGGGTAAGGATGTTTCGGAAGTGGATGCATTCAAGTTGCTAGTTGGAGACGGGGTTTCATTTAAATTCAAGGAATCAAAATTAACATCATCATCAAAATCGTTTTTCCTGATTTCGAAAATCTCATTGAAAACAACATGAATGGATTCTTTAATAATTAATGTTTTTTTATTGAAGATACGAAAAGCTTTAGAAACCGAAGAATAACCAAGAAAGATTCCTTCATCGGATTTAGCATCAAATTTTCCTAAGTTATCTTTTTCATTCAAGATAAAGCACTTACACCCAAAGACTTTAAAATATGAAACGTTGGGTTTTTTGTTGTTCCAAAACTCATAAGGAGTTTTGGTGAGTAAGGGTCTAACTAGAACTCTATTCAAAATATAGCATGTAGTATTTACGGCTTCAGCCCAAAAATATTTGGGTAGGCTATGTTCATTCAACATGGTTCTTGCCATTTCTTGTAAATTTCGATTTTTTCTTTCTACTACTCCAGTTTGTTGAGGATTTCTTGGAGTATAGAAATTATGGTTGTATCCATTGAGTTCACAGAATTCTTGGAAATCATGGTTTTGAAATTCTCCACCATGATCACTTCTAATTGACGAAATCATAGAACCCTTCTCGTTTTGAACAAGTTTACAAAACTTGGTAAAAGATCTAAAGCATTCATTTTTCTGTTTCAAGAAGTAAGTCCATGTGTATCTACTATAGTCATGAACAATGACGAAGGCGTATTTGCTACCTCCTAGGCTTGATGTAGAGATTGGTCCGAACAAGTCCATATGGATCAATTGTAAGGGCCTAGAGGTGCTTATTTGATTCTTAGATTTGAAACTACCCTTAATTTGTTTACCTAATTGACAAGCATCACATACATTATCTTTGATGAACTTCATATGAGGAATTCCTCTTACAAGATCTTTAGATGATATTTGAGTGATTAGTTTCATGCTAGCATGACCTAATCTTCTATGCCATAGCCAAGCATCCTCATTCAAAATCGAAAAACATATTTCATTACACAAATCATTGATGTCAATAGTGTATACGTTATTTTGTTTTAATGCAATCATAGACATGTTTTTGTGTGATTTTTCAATGATGCAAGCATTAGATTCGAATCTAACAATGTATCCTTTATCACATAATTGACTAATGCTCAAAAGGTTATGTTTTAAACCATCAACTAATAAAACATCTTCAATAAAGAAGTTGGATTTGTTACCTATGGTTCCTTTGCCAATGATTTTACCCTTGTTGTTGTCTCTGAAGGTGACATAGCCTTCGTCTATGCTTGTGAGCTTAGAGAATTGAGATGTATCTCCGGTCATATGCCTTGAGCATCCACTATCAAGATACCATCTCTTGCTCCTAACTTGCGATGGTATGGGTTTCTACAAGAAAGGATGATTTTTAGGTACCCATTTGCTTTTGGGTTCCTAAAAGATAGATCTACATTGTTTATCATATTGCATAGAGTTTATCATGGTTCCTTTAGGAACACAAATCAATTTGTTTGGATTAATTTTCTTGAATGAACAATAATGCGTCTTGTGTCCAAATTTGCAACAAAAGTTGCACTTGTTTTGGTGTCGAACATGTAAGATGGTGCCTTTTATGAAGGTGGTTGGATTTTGGTGAGAACTTCTCACAAATCCAATTCCACTTCTTTTGGGAATGTGACCCTTATTTGCAAGGATCATGTTCAATGACTTGCTACCAACCTCGAATTTCTTCAAGGTGTCCTTAAGTAGCAAGTTTTCTTTTTGGAGAGTTTCTAGATCAAGGCATTTGATGCATGAATTTAAACTATCATGATATTCAGTTTTTAACTTATCAAAATTACAAGTAAGACTATCATGCTCCTTTTTTAGCAATTTGTATTTTCTATTGATAATCTTGCATTCATCAAATAATTCATGGAAAGCATTTAATAACTCATGATAAGGTAAATTTACATCAATTAAATCCGTTACCTCTTCTCCGATGGCCATTAGGGCGTAATGAGCAACTTGCTCGGTGTTGGACTCATCTTCTTCGGATGCGCTCGAATCATCCCATGTTGCTTTGAGCGCCTTCTTCTTTGGTGTTCTTTTTTGATTTGGGGACAATCACTCTTGTAGTGTCCCGGCTTTTTGCACTCATAGCAAATGACTTGGTACTTTTTGGGTTCAAGTTTGTTTTTTGTGTCATTCTTAAACTTGTTTCTTTTAATGAATTTTTTAAATTTTCTTGTTAGAAGTGCTAAGTCATCGTCACAGTCCTCATCACTTGAGTTTTCTCTCAAGTGGTCTTCTGAAGTTCTAAGTGCCATATCCTTCCTGTTCTTTGGAAGGATGTCTTCTTGCTCTTCATGAGCTTTGCAAGTCATCTCGTAGGTCATTAATGACACAATTAGTTTTTTAAGAGGGAAGTTGTTTAGATCTTTCGCCTCTTGAATAGTAGTGACTTTAGGATCCCAACTTTTAGGAAGGGATCTTAGAATCTTATTTACGAGCTCAAAATCCGAAAAACTTTTTCCGAGTCCTTTTAGACCGTTGACGACATCCGTGAAACGGGTAAACATGTCGCCAATAGTCTCACTCGGTTTCATCCAGAAAAGTTCAAAAGAGTGTAACAAAAGATTGATTTTTGACTCTTTCACTCTACTTGTGCCTTCATGAGTCACTTCGAGTGTGTGCCAAATATCAAATGCGGTTTCATAAATCGAAACACGATTAAACTCATTTTTATCAAGTGCACAAAATAAGGCATTCATAGCCTTTGCATTAAGAGCAAAAGCCTTCTTCTCCAAATCATTCCAATCGATCATTGGAAGAGAAGACTTCGAAAAACCATTTTCGACAAGATTCCAAAGTTCAAAATCCATAGATATAAGAAAGATCCTCATTCGGGTCTTCCAATAGGTATAGTCCGTCCCATTGAACATAGGTGGACGTGTAATAGAATGGCCCTCTTGGTTTCGGGCGTAAGCCATCTCTCTTGGGTTTTAATCCGTTTGAGAGTTAACCCCGCTCTGATACCAATTGTTAGGATCGAGAGCACTAAGAGGGGGGGGGGGGGGGGGTGAATTAGTGCAGCGGATAACTTTCTGCGATTAAAATCGAAAGTTACGTTCGTTTGATAAAAACGATTTAGATGTAAAAGCTGATTCTAAGATTACTTTAACTTAAGATTAAGCAAGATGACGTTAAAGTAAATCTACGAAGGCAGTTTGCAGTTTATGATGAAAATCAGAATGCAAGCGCAAACTGAAATGCGACGTTCGTACGATAAAACCGGTTTACGTCTAAATGCCAATTTTGAAGATACTGAACTTTGAGATATGTTTTATAAATGCGCAGAAGGCAGTTTGCAGTTATGATTGAAATCAAAACGTAAACGTAAACTGAAATGTAATGATCGTACGAAAAAGCCGATTTATGTAGATTCGGAAAGCTCTGAACTTAGAAACTCGTTCGTAAAAGCGCAGAAGGCAGTAGCTATTTAGGAGGTTTGCAGTAAAGATAAAATGCTCAAAGTAAATGCAAACCGAGATTTAGAGTGGTTCGGTCAATCTTGACCTACTCCACTTTTGGCTTCCTCCACCGACGAGGTCACTGACGTCAACTAGAGGCCTTCCTTCAATAGACGAAGGCCAACCACCTTTTTACAGTTTCACTCCTTTTGATGGGCTTAGGAGACAACCCTTACATAAATTTTCTCTCCTTTCTTTACAACTCAAAACTTTGAAGAACAGAGGGAGGAGAACTTTTGGCCTTTACAACAATTTTGAGCTCTAAGAATCACAGAAAGAGATCAAGATTTCGAGTGTTAGTTCATTCCTTTCAGTGCTGAATGGGTGGGGTATTTATAGGCCCCAACCCAGTTCAAATTTGGAGCTCAAAACTGTCAATTCTTGGAATTCCGGGATCAGGCGGTTGCACCTCCTGACTGGGGCGGTTGCATCGCCTGGCAGAGCTCGAAGACTGAGCCTCTAGGTGGTGCCACCTTTGTCAGGGGCGGTTGCACCTCTCTGCCAGAGCTCGAAGACCGAGCCCAGGCGGTTGCACCTCTTGACTAGGGCGGTTGCACTGCCTGCCAGAGCTCGAAGACCGAGCTTAGACGGTGCTACCTCCTGTCAGGGGAGGTTGCACCGCCTAGTCTCGCTCGGAGACTGAGCCCAGGCGGTGCTACCTCCTAGCTTGGGCGGTTGCACCTCCCATTGTAAATAGGGTCCGAATGGGTAGATCCATTCGGCCCAATTTTGGTTTTTCAAGGGCCCAATTGCCCCAAGATTAAGTTAATGGGATCACCTCCCATTTTCAACTTAATCAATGTGCTAACTACGATTATTCCTTAGACATTTACTATAGCTTGCTCCGGTGCGTCAATCGCTTCTTCCGGCGAGCTTCCGGCGAACTTCCGTCGATCATCCGATGAACCCTCGGTGATGCTCCTGCGGACTTTCGGCAAACTCCTAGACTTGCAACGATACACTTGGCGAGTTCCGACGAGCTTCTTTGGCAAGCTTATGGACTTCTCGGATTTGTTCCCGTAGAACCTCCGACAACTATCTGAACTTCCGTCGAGCTCTCGAACTCCCAACGTGATCATTGTCATGACTCCGGGGCAACTCCTGCTACATGTCTAACTTTCATCGTAGTTAATCCTACACACTTATCTCAACACATAGATTAGACAACAAATGACAATTGACTTCATCATCAAAATATGAGATTCAACATATATATATATATATACATATATATACACTTATATATATATATACATGTATATATATATATATATATACATTTATATACACTTATATATATATATACATGTATATATATATATACAAATATGTATATATATATACATATATATATATATATACAAATATGTATATATATACATACATATATATATATAAATATATATATACATATATATATATATATAACATATATATATATATATATACATATATATATATACATATATATATATATACATATATATATATATACATATATATATATATACATATATATATATATACATATATATATACATATTTGTATACATATTAATATATATTTATACATATATATATGTTGAATCTCAGATTTTGATGATGAAGTCAATTGTCATTTGTTATCTAATCCATATGTTGAGATAAGTGTGCAGGATTAACTACGATGAAAGTAAGGCATGTAGCAGGAGTTACGCCGGAGTCAAGACTATGATCACGTTGGGAGTTCGAGAGTTCGACGGAAGTCCGGACGATCGTCGAAGGTTCGTCGGGAACAAATCCGAGATGTCCAAGATCTTGCCAAAAGAAAATCGTCGGAACTCGCCAAGTGGATCGTCGCATGTCCAGGAGTTTGCTGGAAGTCCGCAAGAGCATCACTGAGGGTTCATCGGATGATTGACATAAATTCATTGGAAGCTCGCTGGAAGAAGCGATTGACGCACCGGAGCAAGTTGCCGTAAATATCTTAAGAAACATCATAGTTAGCATGATGATTAAGTTAGAAATGGGAGGTGATCCCATTAACTTAATCTTGGGGCAATTGGGCCCTTGACAGACCGAAATTGGGCTGAATAGATCAGCCCATTCGGCCCAGGGCTTAATTTCCGGCTGTGCGGTGCAACCGCCCTTGACAAGCGGTGGATCCGCCTTAGCTCGGTCTCCGAGCTCTGCCAGGCGGTGCAACCTCCCTAGTCAAGCGGTGGCACCGCCTGGGCTCAGTCTCCGAGTGAGATTGGCCGGTGCAACCGCCCCTGTCAGGTAGTGGCATCGCTAGAGCTCGGTCTCCGAGCTCTGTCAGGCGGCTGTACCGCCCCAATCAGGCAGTAGTACCGCCAGAACCCCGAAAATCTGGGAGGTGACATTTTTTAGCTCCAAATTCAAACCATTTTGGGGCCTATATATACCCCACCCTGTCTTGCATGAAAGGGCACCGAAAATCCAATCTTACTCTGTGATTATTAGAGCTCAAAAGTGTTGTATGAGTTAAAAGTTCTCCTTCCTCTTTTCTTCCAAATTTTGATATGTCAAGAGAGGAAAGAAAATTCTGTAAGGGTTGTCTCCTAAGCCCGTCAAAAGAGTGAAACTTTAAAAGGGTGGTTGGCCTTTGCCTATTGAAGGAAGGCCTCTAGTGGACGTCGGTGACCTCGTCAGAGGAGGAAGCCAAAAGTGGATGTAGGTCAAGATTGACCAAACCACTCTAAAATTGTGGTGCTCACTGGTTTGCATTTATTCTTGCTGCTTACCTTACTGCAAACCTCCATACGTGCTTTACTTCCTCTCTACTTTTGTTGCACTCCTTTACGAACTCGCTTTCAAGTTAAGTTTTTGAAAACGGTTTTACGTCAGAAATGATTTCATCGTACGAACACAGTTTTAAACGTCGAAAGTTTTCCGCTGCACTAATTCACCCCCCCCTCCCTTTTTAGTGCTCTTAATCCTAACAATTGATATCAGAGTGGGGTTAACTCTTAAACGGATTAAAACCCAAGAGAGATGGCATACGTCGGAAACCAAGAGGGCCACTCTATTACACGTCCACCCATGTTTATTGGGACGGCCTACACCTATTGGAAGACCCGAATGAGGATCTTCCTTATTTCAATGGATTTTGAACTTTGGAATCTTGTCAAAAATAGATTTTCGAAGTCTTCTCTTCCAATGATCGATTGGAATGAATTGGAGAAGAAGACTTTCGCTCTTAATGCAAAGGCTATGATTGCCTTATTTTGTGCGCTTGATAAAAATGAGTTCAATCGTGTTTCGGTTTGTGAAACCGCGTTTGATATTTGGCATACACTCAAAGTGACCCACGAAGGCACAAGTAGAGTGAAAGAGTCAAAAATCAATCTTTTGATATATTCTTTTAAACTTTTCCGAATGAAACCGAGCGAGACTATTGGCGACATGTACACCCGTTTCACAGATGTCGTCAATGGTCTAAAAGGACTCGGCAAAAGTTTTTCAGATTTTGAGATCGTAAATAAGATTCTAAGATCCCTTCCTAAGAGTTGGGACCCTAAAGTCACTGCAATTCAAGAGCCTAATGATTTAAACAACTTACCTCTTGAAGAACAAATTGGGTCATTAATGACCTATGAAATGACTTGCAAGGCTCATGAAGAGCAAGAAGACATCCTTCCAAAGAACAGGAAGGATATGGCACTTAGAACTTTAGATGACCACTTGAGAGAAAACTCAAGTGATGAGGACTATGACGCTGACTTGGCACTTCTAACAAGGAAATTTAAAAAATTCATTAAGAGAAACAAATTTAAAAGTGACACCAAAAATAAACCTGAACCCAAAAAGGACCAAGTTATTTGTGTTGAATCTCGGATTTTGATGATGAAGTCAATTGTCATTTGTTGTCTAACTTATATGTTGAGATAAGTGTGCAGGATTAACTACGATGAAAGTAAGACGTGCAGCAGGAGTTGCGCCGGAGTCATGACAATGATCACGTTGGGAGTTCGATAGCTCGACGGAAGTTCGGACTGTCATCGGAGGTTATGCGGGAACAAATCCGAGAAGTCCATAAGCTTGCCAAAGAAGCTTGTCGGAACTCGCCAAGTGTATCATCGCAAGTCCAGGAGTTTGCCGGAAGTCTGCAGGAGAATCACCGAGGGTTCATCGGATGATCGACGGAAGTTCACCGGAAACTCGCCGGAAAATACGATTGACGCACCAGAGCAAGCTGCAGAAATTGTCTTAGGATTTATCATAGTTAGCACAATGATTAAGTTGGTAATGGGAGGTGATCCCATTGGC
The DNA here is from genome assembly GCF_036884655.1 of Musa acuminata AAA Group. Lineage (NCBI taxonomy): Eukaryota > Viridiplantae > Streptophyta > Magnoliopsida > Zingiberales > Musaceae > Musa > Musa acuminata. The sequence goes on along the minus strand of NC_088333.1, from coordinate 22,367,539 downwards.
TTAATCTTGAGGCAATTGGGCCCCTGAAAGACCCAATTTGGGCCGAATGGATCTACCTATTTGGACCCTGATTACTGTACGAGGTGCAACCGCCCAAGCCAGGAGGTGCAACCGCCTAGGCTAAGTCTCCCAGGGAGACTGGGCGGTGCAACCACCCCAGCCAGGAGGTGCAACCTCCCTTGACAGGAGGTAGCACCGCCTGAGCTCGGTCTTCGAGCTCTGGCAGGCGGTGCAACCGCCCCAGTCAGGAGGTGCAACCGCCTGAGCTCGGTCTTCGAGCTCTGGCAGAGAGGTGCAACCGCCCTTGACAGAGGTGGCACCGCCTAGAGGCTCAGTCTTCGAGCTCTGCCAAGCGGTGCAACCGCCCCAATCAAGAGGTGCAACCGCCTGATCCCGGAATTCCGAGAATTGACAATTTTGAGCTCCAAATTTGAACTGGGTTGGGGCCTATAAATACCCCACCCATTCAGCACTGAAAGGAGCAACTAACACTCAAAATCTTGACATCTTTCTGTGATTCTTAGAGCTCAAAATTGTTGTAAAGGCCAAAAGTTCTCCTCCCTCTGTTCTTCAAGTTTTGAGTTGTAAAGAGAGGAGAGAAAATTTCTGTAAGGGTTGTCTCCTAAGCCCGTCAAAAGGAGTGAAACTATAAAAGGGTGGTTGGCCTTCGCCTATTGAAGGAAGGCCTCTAGTTGACGTCGGTGACCTCGTCGGTGGAGGAAGCCAAAAGTGGATTAGGTCAAGATTGACCGAACCACTCTAAATCTCGGTTTGCATTTACTTTGAGCATATTATCTTTACTGCAAATCTCCTCTGAAGCTTACTGCCTTCTACGCTTTTACGATCGGGTTTCAAGCCTTTTACTTTCTGAATCAGCGTTTAGACGTAAATCTGCTTTTTCGTACGATCATCATATTGCAGATTGTGTTTACATTTTGAGCTTTACCATAATTGCAAACTGCCTTCATACTCTTGCTTAAACTGCATCTTGCCTAATCAAGTGATTTACAAATCATCACTTAGACGTAAATCAGTTTCTTCGTACGAACGTCGGATTTCAGCTTGCGCCTATATTCTGGTTTTCATCATAGCTGCAAACTCCCTGCATAGATTAACTTTAATATCATCTTGCTTAGAATCGGATTTTACACAGAAATCGTTTTTATCGTTCGAACGCAGCTTTCGATTTTAATCGCAGAAAGTTTTTCGCTGCACTAATTCACCCCCCCCTCTTAGTGCTCTTGATCCTAACAATTTGCTACGAGTGCATAGAGCCGGGACACTACAAAAGCGATTATCCCCAAGCAAAGAAGAGAACATCAAAGAAGGCGCTCAATGCAATGTGGGATGACTCGAGCGCATCCGAAGAAGAGGAGTCCAACACCGAGCAAGTTGCTCATTACGCCTTAATGGCCATCGAAGAAGAGGTAACAAATTTAATTGATGTAGATTTATCATTTGATGAATTATTAAATTCCTTCCATGACTTATTTGATGAATGCAAAATAATTAGTATAAAATATAAATTACTGAAAAATAAGCATGATAGTGTTGTTAGCAATTTTGATAAATTAAAAACTAAATATCTTGATAGTTTAGCTCAATGTGAAAAATGCCATGATCTAGAAACTCTCCAAAAGGAAAATTTGCTACTTAAGGACACCTTGAAGAAATTCGAGGTTGGTAGCAAGTCTTTCAACATGATCCTTGCAAACAAGGGTCATATTCCCAAAAGAAGTGGAATCGGATTTGTGAGAAGTCCTTATAAAAATCCATCCACCTTTATAAAATGCCCCATTTTATGTGTTCGACACCAAAGTAAATGCAACATTTGTTGCAAATATGGACACAAAACGCATCAGTGTCCATTCAAGAAAATTAGTTCGAACAAATTAATTTTGGTTCCTAAAGGAACCATGATAAACTCTATGTAACATGATAAACAATATAGATCAGTTTTTGAGGCACCCAAAAGAAAATGGGTACCTAAAAATTATTCTTTCTTGTAGAGACATTCACCATCACAAGCTAGGAGCAAGAGATGGTACCTTGATAGTGGATGCTCAAGGCATATGACTAGAGATCCATCTCAATTCTCTAAGCTCACTAGCATAGACGAAGGCTATGTCACCTTCGGAGACAACAACAAGGGTAAAATCATTGGCAAAGGAACTATAGGTAACAAATCCAACTTCTTTATTGAAGATGTTTTGTTAGTTGATGGTTTAAAATATAACCTCTTAAGCATTAGTCAATTATGTGATAAAGGATATATCATCAAATTCGAATCTAATGCTTGCATCATTGAAAAATCACACAAAAACATATCTATGATTGCATTAAAACATAATAACGTATACACCATTGACATCAATGATCTTTGCAATGAAATATGTTTCTCGATTTTGAATGAGGATGCTTGGCTTTGGCATAGGAGATTAGGTCATGCTAGCATGAAACTAATCATTCAAATATCATCCAAAGACCTTGTACGAGGAATTCCTCATATCAAGTTCATCAAAGATAATGTGTGTGATGCTTGTCAATTAGGAAAATAAATTAAGAGTAGTTTCAAATCTAAGAATCAAATAAGCACCTCTAGGCCTTTACAATTGATCCATATGAACTTGTTCGGACCAATCTCTACATCAAGCCTAGGAGGTAGCAAATATGCCTTTGTCATTGTAGATGACTATAGTAGATACACATGGACTTATTTCTTGAAACACAAAAATGAATGCTTTAGATATTTCACCAAGTTTTGTAAACTTGTTTAAAATGAAAAGGGTTTTATGATTTCATCAATTCGAAGTGATCACGGTGGTGAATTTCAAAACCATGATTTCCAAGAATTTTGTGAATCTAATGGAGACAACCATAACTTCTCTACTCCAAGAAATCCTCAACAAAATGGAGTAGTAGAAAGAAAGAATAGAAATTTACAAGAAATTACAAGAACCATGTTGAATGAACATAGCCAACCCAAATACTTTTGGGCCGAAGCCGTAAACACTGCATGCTATATTTTGAATAGAGTTCTAGTAAGACCCTTACTCACCAAAACTCCCTATGAGTTGTGGAATAATAAAAAACCCAATGTTTCAATTTTTAAAATTTTTGGGTGTAAGTGTATTATCTTGAATGAAAAAGATGCCTTAGAAAAATTTGATGCTAAATCTGATGAAGGAATTTTTCTTGGTTATTCTTTGGTTTCTAAAGCTTTTCGTATCTTCAATAAAAGAACTTTAATTATAGAAGAATCCATTCATGTTGTTTTCAATGAGATTTCCGAAATCAAGAAAAATGATTTTGATGATGATGTTAACTTCAATTCTTTGAAATTAAATGAAACCCCTTCTCCAACTAGCAACTTGGATGCATCCACTTCCGAAACATCCTTACCCAAGGATTGGAAGTATGTAGATGCGCATCCTAAGAAGCTAATCCTAGGAGACACATCTAAGGGGTTTCAAACACATTCTTCTCTTAAAAATTTTGTGTCAATGCCGCTTTTCTCTCCCAAATTGAACATAAATGTATTGACGAAGCCATGAAAGATGATTCATGGATTATCGCAATGCAAGATGAGTTAAATCAATTTGAGAGAAATGAGGTGTGGAAGCTTGTTCCTAGGCCAAATGACCATTTAGTTATTTGTACTAAATGAGACTTTAGAAATAAGCAAGATGAATATGGTATCGTGGTTAGAAACAAGGCTAGATTAGTGGCCAAAGGTTTCAACCAAGAAGAAGGTATTGATTACGAAGAAACCTTCGCTCTTGTGGCCAGATTAGAAGCCATAAGGATGCTCCTTGCCTATGCTAGTAATAATAATTTTAAGTTGTTTCAAATGGATGTTAAACGTGCTTTTCTTAATGGCTTTATTTCTGAAGAAGTTTATGTTGAACATGTCACGCCCCTCAAAATATATCCATGATATTAAAATTTTTCATCATCACCAATCTAGGATCCAAACACACATTTGAGGACACTGAAAAACATTCTATCAAACTCACATCTATAAAACCTGTGCAGTTTATAATCATATATCACATCACTCGATAATTCACATTTATGGCAACCCAAGCCAACTTGACAAACATGAACAACATTTATAAATCCACAAGCTAAATAAATTATACAATCAGAACTCCAACTATTCACAACAAGTTCATATCGTCATAAATTAGACTTAACATTCCAAAATTCCAAATAAGAGAGATCTTCTAACACTTTTACACAGTATATCCATTTCGATTCATCAACAACATTTCATTACATACAAAATATGCTTATACTACAATAGCATAACAACCAACAAGACTTGCCCATAATTCTGAATAGCTATCCACTGCCTCAGCCCAAATCAAACATCTCAAAAGGTGACAAGCTGACCTGAAAGATTTATATAACAACGGAATGAGCTAAAAACAGCTCAGCAAGTGACAAAGCATATTCAGAACAAAAAGAATGGTTTCAAACAAGTAAGGTATCATAATGCAAGGCAGAATACAAGAATTCTCAAGGATACCATTTCATTAGATACAAAATCATATATATCATGTCATTCAAAACATATTTGATTCATAACAAATGGAGCACAGAGTAATTGGAGTATATCAATAGCGTACGAGATGATCCGGAGCATATTAATGGCAAATAGGAAGTTTCGAAGCATATCAATAACAAATGAAACATATCGGAGCTTATCAATGGCATATAAATTGTTCCGGAGCATATCAACGGCATATGGAACATTTCGGAGCATAACAAAGGCATATGAAATGTTTCGGAGCATATCAATAACAAATGAAATATTTTGGAGCTTATCAATAGCGTATGAAATGTTCCGGATCATATCAACGGCATATGGAACATTTCGGAGCATAACAAAGGCATATGAAATGTTTCGGAGCAAATCAATAACAAATGAAACATTTTGGAGCTTATCAATGGCGTAGGAAATGTTCCAGGATAATATTAACGGCATATGGAACATTTCGAAACATATCAACAGAGAATGAACCATTTCAGAGCATATCAATAACAAATACCGTACAGAAGCTCAAATGTCATCTTTAACGTTGCAAACATATCAATCTTATCCAAAGCATGTACAGAAACACATAACCAAAGCTCTGGATATCATATCAAACATACAGAAGGTGTAGTGGGATCTCAGTTAGAATGTGATTCATCCATTTCTGAATGACCACCTGACAAAAGTCTCCCACGTCTGGGAGCTCCATCCACCCATGTCTAGGTGAAGTCAGAGGGGGCCGGCAGAGCATCGCAGGCTCTAAGCACATACCCTTTACCATTTCTGGCAAAGGTCCAGAATAACACCCTTTACCATTTCTGGCAAAGGTCCAGAATAACACCCTTTACCATTTCTGGCAAAGATCCTGACAATCCCACAACACCAGAGTACAAGAGGGCAGTTTTAACAATAAGTAGCACATATCGGAAGCATACGCGGAACAACAAAATGTACATGTGCCTTTACGAGTCAATATGAAGTAAGCAATAATATTTCACAATGATATTCAGATTTTGAAAGGAAATGGAATAGGCACATATCGAAAGCAAATGCGGAACAATGGGATACACATGTGCCTAAATGAGTCAATACGATATAGCATAACCGTTACACAATAGTTTTCAAGAATGTAAATAACTTTAAGGACAAGAGCATACAAGAATTCAAAGCAGTATTATAGAGCTCAATTGAATAAGAAAGCTAAAGGATATCAATTTCCAAAGGAATGAAACCAGAATATTAGAAATCGACCAAAACTCGATTTCTGGCAGAATACAAGAGGCACATTGATCAAATGATTCAAACTATCAATCGTGCTCCAATTTACTCAGAAATATATCATTGGATTATACTTTCAGATAAGACATGCTTCATATGAATTGAACTGTCCAATAGAGAGAGTTACAAATAATTTGGTAAACAAGGGTCGTAGAACAAAATCTCTGCTTAGCAGAATTCATAATGTCAGATTCAACAGATAACTGGGCAGGTGTTTGGATTCCAAATCTTTCAATCCATATATCAAAAGAAAGATCTACGAGTCTAGTTTCCAATGAAATAAGCTTTGAATAAATCAACGTTTGCAACAGGGACTTATAAGCAGTTCAGTATCAAAAGGTCAGAAATTACAATCCTTGTTTTGCAGAATCTGTAGGCTCATTAGAAACAGAAGTTTGGGCAGACGAACTTACTCCGAATTCTTAAAATAACCTCTCAAAACAAAGGTTTATGAGTCTATATTCTGATCAAATAAGTTTTATCCAAATCAGATGTCAACACATGAAGTTATAATCATAACAAAGTAGAAAGGTCAGAATCTTGGAAGTTGCACAGATTCGAATCCTTACGTCTAAACAGGGGGTATATCAAGTGCAAGGCTAGAACAATCCAAAGTTCCTCATATTCAAAGCAAATGTAGAGATAAAATTACAGTGAGGAAAGATCAGGATACTTGCAATAGGAAAGATTAGAACAATTACAAGAGATACGATCAAGAAACTTGCAATAAGAAATATCAGAGCAATTATAGGAGAAACGATCAGGGAACTTGCAATAAGAAATATCAGAGCAATTATAGGAGAAACGATTAGGGAACATGCAATAGAAAGGATCGAAACATTTGCAATAGAAAGGATCGAAACAAGCGGGAAACTTGCCTTTCGAAGGTTTTGATCCAAAGATTCGAAGAAGGTGTACGCTCGAATCCTTTGTCTACTTTTCCTCCGTCTCCTCTCCCTATTTCGTTTTCTGCACTCGTTTTCTTTCTTTCTCCGCAACTACATCTCGTGCCGAACATCGAGGCACAATCACCTGCTCTCTCTTACTCTCATTCCTTCTTTTTTTTTTCCAAACGCAGCTGCCACAGCCACCGCCGCTGCCGTTGCTACAGTCGCAACCCCTTCCACCGCACTGCCTTCTTCCTCCCCTTCTTTCGCAGACATTACTGCTGCATACGTAGTCGCTGCCGCTGCGGCCGCAATCCTGTCCGCAGCCCCTTTTTCCCCCTTTCCTTTCTTTTCTTTCCCAGCTGCAATTGCCGCAGTCGCAGTCGCAGCCATGGCCGCAGCCACCACAACCGCAACCTCTTCTTCCTCTCCTACTCTACTTCCTCTCCTTCTCTTCCAGCTGCTGCTGCCACTGCCGCAGCTGCCACCCCTTCTCCTCTTCCTCTCTTCTTACTCTCCTTCCCTTTCTCTTCTCCTTCCTTTCCTTCTCTTATTTCCCAGCGGCAACTACTGGAGTCACGGCCGCAGCCACGGCCGCAACCTCTTCTTGCTCCCCTACTCATCTTCCTCTCCTTCTTCTCTTCCAGCTGCAGCTGCCATCGCCACAGCCGCAGCCCCTTCTTCCCTTCTATTCTTCCTCTCCTTCCCTTCTTCCTTCCTCTTCCTCTTTCCCTGCCACAACTGCAGCTGCCACAGCCGCAGTCGCAGCTGCTTCTTTCCCCTCTCCTCTTCCTCCTCCTTCCTTTCTTCTTCTTCTCTTCTTCCTCTCCTTCTCTTCCAGCTGCGGCTTCTCTTCTTCTCTCCTTCCTCACCTTCTTCTTCCTGCTTTCCCTTCTCTTCTTCTCCTCTTCTTCTTCCCTTCTCCTCCCCGGCGTCACACACACCCACTCCTCTGTTTCCTCTGCAGGAAACAGAGGTATCACAACCTCTTCTCCTGCTTCCTCTTCTTCTTCTCTTCCTCTTCTTCTTCTTCTCCTCTTCTCGTACCCGACACCCCACACCCTCTCACTGCAGCCCATGCCGCAGCCATCGTTTTTTTTCTTCTTCTTCTCTTCTTCTTCTTCCTCGTCTTCTTCTTCTTCTCCCCGAATGCCCCACACGTCTCCTCTGTTTCCACCTGCAGGAAACAGAGGTGTTGCTGCCACCTCTCGCTCCTCTCCCTCTTCCCTCTCTTTTCCCTCTTCTTCTCCTTCTCTTCTTCTCCTCTTCCCTTTTCCTCCCCAAGGCCACACACCTCCTCGCTGCAGCCTTGCCGCAGCTATCCTCCTCTCTTCTTCTTCTTCTTCTTCTTTCCGTTTCCTCCCCAACGCCACACACCTCCTCGCTGCAGCCTTGCCGCAGCTATCCTCCTCTCTTCTTCTTCTTCTTCTTCTTCTTCCCTTCTCCTCCTCAACGCCCCACACATCCTCTCCTCTGTTTCCACCTGCGGGAAACAGAGGTGCTGCAGCCCTAGCTGCTGCAGCTGCCTCTCTTTCTCCTCTCCATCTTCCCTCTCTTCTACTTCTTCTTTTCTTCTCTTATCCCTCTTCTTCCTCTCTTCTTTTCCCTCTTCTTCTTCTTTTCTTTTCTTCTCCCTCTACTTCTCTTCTCCTTCTCCCCACACACCAGCGCTCCTCTCTCTGTTTCAGAAACAGAGAGCATGAGAGGCGGTGGGATAAAACCGAAACATTTCGGTTTTTCTCTTTTTTTTTTTCTTTTTTTGTAATTTAACAGTTTAGTCCTTGAAATTTTTATATTTACATATAGGTCCTCTAATTTACATATAAATCCTTATTAATAATTTTCAAAAGTGAGGGATATTACACTCTCCCCCCCTTAAAACAAAATTTAGTCCTCTAAATTAATCATAGCTCAATCGATGAAAAGATGAGGATTATGATTTATTTATTTCCTCCTCCCACTCTCAAATAGTTTCATCAATACAATACAATTACACAATTATCCAAGAGTGATAGAAACATTCTCCTCCTTGATCCTCAATTGATGGTAACCCGACCTTCAATCAATTTCTAAAAATACTTGCGCACCTTGTAATTAATCAAGCAAGTCGTTACTTCAGAAAATACTCGTTTTTATGATCACCTGATTCAACTATCCATAATCATTACAAAGCCTCAATGTTCCACCCATCTTTTTAACTAACACCAGAGCACCCAATGATAAAATATTAAGCCAAATAAAATCTTTATTTAATAATCCTTGTAGTTGTTTTTCTAATTCCACTTACTCAAATGATATCATTCTGCAGAGAGGCTTAGATATTGGGATTGTCCCAAAGACCAAATCAAAAGCAAAGTCACGTTTGGAGGTAATCCAAGCAAGTCATTCTGGGATACATTAGGCAAGGAGATAAATCATGTCCAACACTTTCAAAATAAAAGATCGGCTGATTAAATGTACAAAAAGTGATCATTTGTTATATACCAATCCATACTGGTATGATAGGAAGATAATCAATTCATACCAAGTATAATATCAAAACTCCAAATATCTAGGAGAACTAAATCAGCAAAAGTTCAAGTTCTCCAATAAAAATCAGACAAGAGGACCAGATTCAAGTTCGTTATCAAAGAATCTCCAATGATCGTATTTACATATAGCACATAATGCAGTGGTCTAGGTTGAATACCCAAGTGATAAGCAAAATATTACGAATCAACTCGTAGACATCCCGGACCCATGATCAAACAAATATTTGCATTCTTTCATAAACATGCATAATACCTTCGATCACTAATTTAGAAGTTTTAGAATCCATATTCAGTGATAGCATACACTCTGACATGGGCTGATGATTCATGAGGCAGTGACTCTTTTCTTCTTGTTCAAAGGGCAGTCTTTTATTTTATGATCCAACTTTCTACAAGCAAAATAGACTCCAATCACCCGAAACACAAATTGTTTCATAATTTAACTTATAATTCACACATGATTGAGTCTTTTGTGGTGACTTCCCTTTTCAAATCCAAATGTCATGACCCTCTTGTTATCACTTTCTGATTCATTTCCAATCACATTCTTATTGGTAAACTTGTCCTTATCATTCTTGTCACTGATCTCCAAAAATTCTTTTCATTTTTTCCATTAATGATCAGCCTCTACTTCAAATATAAGGTGGCAAAAGAATATTTTTTATTATCAGAATAATTTTGTACATCAAATATCTTCTTTGTTTGCATCATCCGTTTTTTTGCCACCAATGAAATTAGGTTCACCAAACTTTCATTGTGCTACTTTGATTTGATATCCGTGATCAACCCTTTCATCCCATTTAATTAATCAGAAACAATTGAAATAGTATGACCAAATTACCTCATCATCCTTGATTCCTAAAATGAATCAAAGAAAATTTCCACCAATCACTATAGTTCATTGAACCTCAATATATTTTGAACGTCAACATGTCAAATATTTCAGTAATCCTCAAACTATGCTCTGATACCACCTCTGTCACGCCCCTCAAAATATATCCATGATATTAAAATTTTTCATCATCACCAATCCAGGATCCAAACACACATTTGAGGACACTGAAAAACATTCTATCAAACTCACATCTATAAAACCTGTGCAGTTTATAATCATATATCACATCACTCGATAATTCACATTTATGGCAACCCAAGCCAACTTGACAAACATGAACAGCATTTATAAATCCACAAGCTAAATAAATTATACAATCAGAACTCCAACTATTCACCACAAGTTCATATCGTCATAAATTAGAATTAACATTCCAAAATTCCAAATAAGAGAGATCTTCTAACACTTTTACACAGTATATCCATTTCGATTCATCAATAACATTTCATTACATACAAAATATGCTTATACAACAATAGCATAACAACCAACAAGACTTGCCCATAATTCTGAATAGCTATCCACTGCCTCAACCCAAATCAAACATCTCAAATGGTGATAAGCTGACCTGCAAGATTTATATAACAATGGAATGAGCTAAAAACAGCGCAGCAAGTGACAAAGTATATTCAGAACAAAAGGAATGGTTTCAAACAAGTAAGGTATCATAATGCAAGGCAGAATACAAGAATTCTCAAGGATACCATTTCATTAGATACAAAATCATATGTATCATGTCATTCAAAACATATTTGATTCATAACAAATGGACATAGAGTAATTGGAGTATATCAATAGCGTACAAGATGATCCAGAGCATATTAATGGCAAATAGGACATTTCGAAGCATATCAATAACAAATAAAACATATCAGAGCTTATCAATGGCATATAAATTGTTCCGGAGTATATCAAAGGCATATGGAACATTTCGGAGCATAACAAAGGCATATGAAATGTTTCGTAGCATATCAATAACAAATGAAACATTTCGGAGCTTATCAATGGCGTATGAAATGTTTCAGAGCATATCAACGGCATATGGAACATTTCGAAACATATCAACAGAGAATGAACCATTTCAGAGCATATCAATAACAAATACCGTACAGAAGCTCAAACGTCGTCTTTGACGTTGCAAACATATCAATCTTATCCAAAGCATGTATAGAAACACATAACCAAAGCTCTGGATATCATATCAAACATACAGAAGGTGTAGTGGGATCTTAGTTAAAATGTGATTCATCCATTTTTGAATGACCACCTGACAAAAGTCTCCCACGTTTGGGAGATCCATCCACCCATGTCTAGGTGAAGTTAGAGGGGGCCGACAGAGCATCACAAGCTCTAAGCACATACCCTTTACCATTTCTGGCAAAGGTCCAGAATAACACCCTTTACCATTTCTGGGAAAGGTCCAGACAATCCCACAACACCAGAGTACAAGAGGGCAGTTTTAACAATAAGTAACACATATCGGAAGCACACGCAGAACAACAAAACGTACATGTGCCTTTACGAGTCAATATGAAGTAAGCAATAATCTTTCACAATGATATTCGGATTTTGAAAGGAAATGGAATAGGCACATATCGAAAGCAAATGCGGAACAATGGGATACACATGTGCCTAAATGAGTCAATACGATATAGCATAAACGTTACACAATAGTTTTCAAGAATGCAAATAACTTTAAGGACAAGAGCATACAAGAATTCAAAGCAGTATTATAAAGCTCAATTGAATAAGAAAGCTAAAGGATATCAATTTCCAAAGGAATGAAACCAGAATATTAGAAATCGACCAAAGCTCGATTTCTGGCAGAATACAAGAGGCACATTGAACAAATGATTCAAACTATCGATCGTACTCCAATTTACTCAGAAATATATCATTGGATTATACTTTCAGATAAGATAGGCTTCATATGAATTGAACTGTCCAACAGAGAGTGTTACAAATAATTTGGTAAACAAGGGTCGTAGAACAAAATCTCTGTTTGGCAGAATTCATAATGTCAGATTCAATAGATAACTGGGCAGGTGTTTGGATTCCAAATCTTTCAATCCATATATCAAAAGAAAGATCTACGAGTCTAGTTTCCAAAGAAATAAGCTTTGAATAAATCAACGTTTGCAATAGGGACTTTTAAGCAGTTCAGTATCAAAAGGTTAGAAATTAAGATCCTTGTTTTGCAGAATCTGTAGGCTCATTTGAAACAGAAGTTTGGGCAAACGAACTTACTCCGAATTCTTAAAATAAGCTATCAAAACAAAGTTTTATGAGTCTATATTCTGATCAAATAAGTTTTGCCCAAATCAGATGTCAACACATGAAGTTATAATCATAACAAGGTAGAAAGGTCAGAATCTTGGAAGTTGCACTGATTCGAATCCTTGCGTCTAAACAGGGGGTATATCAAGTGCAAGGCTAGAACAATTCAAAGTTCCACATATTCAAAGCAAATGTAGAGATAAAATTGCAGTGAGGAAAGATCAGGATACTTGCAATAGGAAAGATTAGAACAATTATAGGAGATACGATCAGGAAACTTGCAATAAGAAATATCAGAGCAATTATAGGAGAAACGATCAGGGAACTTGCAATAAGAAATATCAGAGCAATTATAGGAGAAACGATTGTTGAATCTCGGATTTTGATGATGAAGTCAATTGTCATTTGTTATCTAATCTATGTGTTGAGATAAGTGTGCAGGATTAACTACGATGAGAGTAAGACAAGCAGCAGGTGTTGCGCCGGAGTCAAGATCATGATCACGTTGGGAGTTCGAGAGTTCGACGGAAGTTCGGACGGTCGTCGGAGGTTCAGCAAGAACAGATCCGAGAAGTCCAGAAGCCTGCCAAGCGAAGCTCGTTGGAACTCGCCAAGTGGATCGTCGCAAAGTCCAGGAGTATGCCGGATGTCCGCAGAAGGATCACCGAGGGTTTATCGGATGATCGACGGAAGTTCGCCGGAAACTCGCCGGAAGAAGCGATTGACGCATCGGAGCATAGCTACAGAAGTTGTCTTAGAGTTAATCGTAGTTAGCACGATGATTAAGCTTGAAAATGGGAGGTGATCCCATTAGCTTAATCTTGAGGCAATTGGGCCCCTGAAAAGATTCAAATTGGGACGAATGGAGCGAACCATTCGGACCTTGATTGCACCAGGCGGTGCAACCGCCTAGGCCAGGAGGTGCAACCGCCAGGGCTGTGAGACTGGGTGGTGCAACCGCCCCAGCCAAGCGATGCAACCGCCCAGAGCTCAGTCTTCGAGCTAGACTGGGCGGTGGAACCGCCCTGACAGAGAGGTAGCACCGCCTGAGCTCGGTCTTCGAGCTCTGGCAGAGCGGTGCAACCGCCTCAGTCAAGAGGTGGCACCGCCGGGGGCTCTGTCTTCGAGCCAGACTCAGGCGGTGCAACCGCCTCTGACAGAGAGGTGCAACCGCCTGGGCTCAGTCTCCGAGCTCTGCCAGGCGGTGCAACCTCTCCAGTTAAGAGGTGCAACCGCCTGATCCAGGAATTCTGGGATTTGATCGATTTGATCGTTTTGAGCTCCAAATTTGAACTGGGATGGGGCCTATAAATACCCCACCCATTCAGCACTGAAAAGATACAGATCCACACCGAATTCTTGATCTTTTCAGTGATTCTAAGAGCTCAAATTTGTGTAAAGTCCTAAAGTTCTCCTCCTTCTGTTCTTCAAGTCTTGAGTTGTAAAGAGAGGAGAGAAAGGATCTGTAAGGGTTGTCTCCTGAGCCTGTCAAAAGGAGAGAAACTGTAAAAGGGCAGTTAGCCTTCGCCCATTGAAGGAAGGCAGCTAGTTGACGTCGGTGACCTCGTCGGAGGAGGAAGCCAAAAGTGGAGTAGGTCAAGACTGACCGAACCACTCTAAATCTCTGGTTTGCTTTTACCTTGAGCACTTTATCATTACTGCAAACCTCCTACATTGCTACTGCCCTCTGCGCCTTTATGAACGAGTTTCTAAGCTCTGATCTTTCAGAATCTGCATTCAACGTAAATCGTGTTTTCGTACGATCTTCACACTGCAATTTACGCTTACATTCGGATTCCATTTATAACTGCATATTGCTTTCTACGTAAAATGCTTTTGAAGGTTCAAAACTGCTTTTAGACGCAAAACTACATTTAGACGTAAAATTACGTTTAGACGTAAAACTGCGTTTAGACGCAAAATTGCGTTTAGACGTAAAACTGCGTTTAGACGTAAAACTGCGTTTAGACGCAAAACTGCGTTTAGACGCAAAACTGCGTTTAGACGTAAAACTGCGTTTAGACGTAAAACTGCGTTTAGACGTAAAACTACGTTTGGACGTAAAACTGAGTTCAGACGCAAACTGCGCTTAGACGCAAACTGTGCTTAGACGCAAACTGCGCTTAGACACAAACTGTGTTTAGACGCAAACTATGCTTAGACGCAAACTGCGCTTAGACGCAAACTGCACTGTGATTCTGCTTTTATATCGAAATCATTTTTTATCGGACGAACGCAGCTTTCGTTTTTAAAATCGCTGTAAGATTACCGCTGCACTAATTCACCCCCCCCCCCTCTTAGTGCTCTCGATCCTAACAATTGGTATCAGAGCAAGGTTAACTCTCTAAAGGATTAAAACCCAAGAGAGATGGCATACGCCGGAAACCAAGAGGGGCATTCTATTACACGTCCACCCATGTTCAGTGGAACAGACTACACCTACTGGAAGACCCGAATGAGGATCTTTCTTATTTCTATGGATTTTGAACTGTGGAACCTTGTTGAAAACGGATTTTCAAAATCTTCTCTTCTTGCGCCGGAAACCAAGAGCAAGAAGACATCCTTCCAAAGAACAGGAAGGATATGGCACTTAAAACTTCTGAATGCCACTTGAGAAAAAACTCAAGTGATGAGGACTGTGATGATGACTTGGCACTTTTGACAAGAAAGTTTAAGAAATTCTTCAAAAGAAACAAGTTTAAAAACGATGTGAAAAATAAACTTGAACCCAAGAAGGACCAAGTGATCTGCTACGAATGTAAAAAGCCGGGACACTACAAGAATGATTGTCCCCAAGTCAAAAGAAGAACATCAAAGAAGAAGGCTCTTCAAGCAACATGGGATGACTCGAGCGCATCTAAAGAAGAGGAGTCCAACACCGAGCAAGTTGCTCATTACGCCTTAATGGCCATCGGAGAGGAGGTAACGGATTTATTAGATGCTGATTTATCTTTCGATGAATTATTAAATGCCTTCCATGATTTATTTGATGAATGCAAAGTTATAAATAGAAAATACAAATTGCTAAAAAAGGTACATGATAGTCTTATTTGTGATTTTAATAAGTTAAAAATCGAATATCATGATAGTTTAAATTCATGTATAAAATGTCATGATCTAGAAATCTGTCAAAAAGAAAACTTGCTACTTAAGGACACCTTGAAGAAATTCGAGGTTGGTAGCAAGTCATTAAACATGATCCTTACAAACAAGGGTCATGCTCCCAAAAGAAGTGGGATTGGATTTGTGAGGAGTCCTCACCAAAATCCAACTACCTTTGTAAAAGGCCCCATCTTACATGTTAGAAGCAAATGCAACTTTTGTTGCAAGTTTGGACACAGGACACATTACTGTCCATTCAGAAAATTGAGTCCAAACAAATTGATATGGGTTCCTAAAGGAACCATGACAAATTCTATGCAACATGATAAAAAATGTAGATCTATTTGTGAGGAACCCAAAAGCAAATGGGTACCTAAACATCATCCTTTCTTGTAGAAAACTAAACCATCGCAAGCTAGGAGCAAGAGATGGTACCTTGACAGTGGATGCTAAAGGCATATGACCGGAGATTCATCCCAATTCTCTAAGCTCACTAGCATAAACGAAGGATATGTCACCTTCGGAGACAACAACAAGGGTAAAATCATTGGCAAAGGAACCATAGGTAACAAATCCAACTTTTCTATTGAAGATGTTTTGCTAGTTGATGGTCTAAAACATAACCTCCTGAGCATTAGTCAATTGTGTGATAAAGGATATATTATCAGATTTGAATCTAATGCTTGCGTCATTGAAAAACCTCACAAAAACATATCTATAATTGCATTAAAACAAAATAACGTATACACTATTGACATCAATGATTTATGTAATGAAACATGTTTTTCTGCTTTAAATGAGAATGCTTGGATATGGCACAGAAGATTAGGTCATGCTAGCATGAAGCTAATCACTCAAATATCATCCAAAGAACTTGTAAGAGGAATTCCTCACATCAAGTTCATCAAAGATAATGTATGTGATGCCTGCCAATTAGGTAAACAAATTAAGAGTAGCTTCAAATCTAAAAATCAAGTAAGCACCTTTAGGCCCTTAAAATTGATCCATATGGACTTGTTCGGACCCATCTCCACATCAAGCCTAGGAGGTAGCAAATACGCTTTCGTCATCATAGATGACTATAGCAGATACACATGGACTTACTTTTTAAAACAGAAAAGTGAATGCCTTAGATCTTTTACCAAGTTTTGCAAACTCGTTCAGAATGAGAAAGGTTCTATGATTTCGTCAATTAGAAGTGATCATGGTGGTGAATTTCAAAACCATGATTTCCAAGAATTTTGTGAACTCAATGGATACAACCATAATTTCTCTACTCCTAGAAACCCTCAACAAAATGGAGTTGTAGAAAGAAAAAATCGAAATTTACAAGAAATGGCAAGAACCATGTTGAATGAACATAACCTACCCAAATATTTTTGGGCCGAAGCCGTAAATACTGCATGCTATATCTTAAATAGAGTTCTAGTGAGACCTCTACTAACCAAAACTCCCTATGAGTTATGGAACAATAAAAAACCCAACGTTTCATATTTCAAAGTCTTTGGGTGTAAGTGTTTTATCTTGAATGAAAAAGACAACTTAGGAAAATTTGATGCTAAATCCGATGAAGGAATCTTTCTTGGTTATTCTACAGTTTCTAAAGCCTTTCGTATCTTTAATAAAAGAACTCTAATTATTGAAGAATCCATTCATGTTGTTTTCAATGAGACTTCTGAAATCACGAAAAATGATCTTGACGATGATGTTAATTTTGATTCTTTAAATTTAAACGAGACCCCGTCTCCAACTAGCAACTTGGATGCATCCACTTCTCAGATTTCCTTACCCAAGGATTGGAAGTATGTAGATGCTCATCCTAAGGAGCTAATCTTAGGAGACACATCAAAGGGAGTTCAAACACGATCTTCTCTTAAAACCTTTTGTGCAAATGCCGCCTTTCTCTCCCAAATTGAACCCAAATGCGTTGATGAAGCCATGAAAGATGATTCATGGATTATCGCAATGCAAGATGAATTAAATCAATTTGAGAGAAATGAAGTGTGGAAGCTTGTTCCTAGGCCAAATGATCATCTAGTTATTGGTACTAAATGGGTCTTCAGAAACAAGCAAAATGAAAATGGTATCGTGGTTAGAAACAAGGCTAGATTAGTGGCCAAAGGTTTCAACCAAGAAGAAGGTATCGATTACGAAGAAACCTTCGCTCCTGTGGCATGATTGGAAACCATAAGGATGCTCCTTGCCTACGCTAGCAGTAATAATTTTAAGTTGTTTCAAATGGATGTTAAAAGCGCATTTCTTAATGGCATTATTTCCGAAGAAGTCTATGTTGAACAACCTCCTGGATTTGAAAATAATAGTCTCCCTAATCATGTGTTTAGATTAACTAAAGCTCTCTATGGTTTAAAACAAGCTCCTAGGGCTTGGTATTAGAGACTTAGTTCTTTTCTTATTGAAAATAATTTCATAAAAGGCAAGGTTGATACTACATTATTCATCAAGAACTTTGAAAACAATTTTCTCATTGTTCAAATTTATGTTGATGATATTATCTTTGGTTCTACAAATGAATCTCTTTGTGAATCCTTTGCGAAAACTATGAGTCGTGAATTCGAAATGAGTCTAATGGGAGAGTTAACATTCTTCTTAGGCCTACAAATCAAACAACTAAGCAATGGCATCTTTATTAGTCAAACCAAATATGTTGTGAGTTTGCTAAAGAAGTTCAAAATGAATAATTCAAAAGCCATTGACACTCCTATGAGCACCTCCACTAAGTTAGAAATTGATGAGAATGGAGAAAGCTTCGATCAAACAACCTATAGGGGTATGATAGGAAGTTTACTTTACCTCACTGCCACCAGACCAGACATCATGTTCAGTGTAGGACTTTGTGCTAGATTTCAATCAGACCCTAAGATATCTCATCTCAAAGCAGTCAAAAGAATACTCAAATATCTTAATGGAACTACCAATCTAGGATTATGGTACCCAAAATCAGAAAATTTTGAATTAACAGCTTATGCTGATGCGGACTTCGCTGGCTGTAGACTAGACAGAAAAAGCACATCAGGATCATGTCAATTTTTAGGACATGCCCTTGTATCCTAGTCATCTAAGAAACAAAACTCGGTTGCTCTATCAACAACCGAAGCTGAATACATTGCAGCAAGTGCATGCTGTGCACAAGTTGTATGGATGAAAAACACTTTAGAAGATTACAAAGTGAATCTTAAAGATATTCCCATTAAATGTGATAACACGAGTGCAATATGCTTAACTAAAAATCCTATACAACACTTAAGAACAAAACACATTGATATTAGACATCACTTTATACGAGATCATGTCACTAATCATGATGGAACCATAGAGTTTATTGATACCAAACATCAACTAGCTGATATCTTTACAAAACCCCTATGTGAAGAACAATTTGATTACATAAGAAGAGAATTATGAATGTTGATGTGTCCGAATACTTAAACTAGTTAAAACTATTTTTCGGATGTTATTACATGCCTTGATATCGCTTGATCAAATATGTAGCAAATTATGTGACAAATATTTTTAGCCAAATGCATGTAAAAAGTTCATTTTTCGGTTTGTATGCTAAAAATGGGATGTTCCTAAACACTCTTATGAAAACTTTTTGAAAAATGACTTTCCTCCTTCAAGCAACAAACAATAAAGAGATATTCAAAGTATTATATGACTTCCTTTATGTGCTTGATAATGCTATCATGCTTTTTGTTGATGACAAAGGGGGAGAAACATATGAATTGATAAACGCTATGTCTGCCATAATCATGTCTATGTCATAGTTGCAAATACTTGAGTGATGCTATAAACAATGTTATAATTATGCCATCCTTGCATCACCAAGAGATATCTGAACATGTGCTATAGTTTGTATCATGTCTTGATATTCTATCTTATGAAGTAAATGCAAACTTGCTAGAAAATCTCAAATGTGTGCATCATGTAAAAGTCCTTCATAGCTTTATATGATTACATGATGAATAGTTACAAACACTATCATACAAACTTGATGATATATGTCATGCCTTGACATCATTCTTGAAGAGATACATCATGATGGGCATCATGATGGGAGCATTGATAAGTTTAACTGATCTAACTTATCAATACGTCACTTGAATTCTTAGGTCTTGAATTCAAGGTTGACTTATCTCAACTATGGCATATAGATAGGGGGAGTTAAGGACAACTCCTTTATCAATTGATTGTCATCATCAAAAAGGGGGAGATTGTTGAATCTCGGATTTTGATGATGAAGTCAATTGTCATTTGTTATCTAATCTATGTGTTGAGATAAGTGTGCAGGATTAACTACGATGAGAGTAAGACAAGCAGCAGGTGTTGCGCCGGAGTCAAGATCATGATCACGTTGGGAGTTCGAGAGTTCGACGGAAGTTCGGACGGTCGTCGGAGGTTCAGCAAGAACAAATCCGAGAAGTCCAGAAGCTTGCCAAGCGAAGCTCATCGGAACTCGCCAAGTGGATCGTCGCAAAGTCCAGGAGTATGCCGGATGTCCACAGAAGGATCACCGAGGGTTTATAGGATGATCGACGGAAGTTCGCCGGAAACTCGCCGGAAAAAGCGATTGACGCATCGGAGCATAGCTGCAGAAGTTGTCTTAGAGTTAATCGTAGTTAGCACGATGATTAAGCTTGAAAATGGGAGGTGATCCCATTAGCTTAATCTTGGGGCAATTGGGCCCCTAAAAAGATTCAAATTGGGCCGAATGGAGCGAACCATTCGGACCCTGATTGCACCAGGCGGTGCAACCACCTAGGCCAGGAGGTGCAACCGCCAGGGCTGCGAGACTGGGCGGTGCAACCGCCCCAGCCAGGTGGTGCAACCGCCCAGAGCTCAGTCTTCGAGCTAGACTGGGCGGTGGAACCGCCCTGACAGAGAGGTAGCACCGCCTGAGCTCGGTCTTCGAGCTCTGGCAGAGCGGTGCAACCGCCTCAGTCAAGAGGTGGCACCGCCGGGGGCTCTGTCTTCGAGCCAGACTCAGGCGGTGCAACCGCCTCTGACAGAGAGGTGCAACCGCCTGGGCTCAGTCTCCGAGCTCTGCCAGGCGGTGCAACCTCTCCAGTCAAGAGGTGCAACCGCCTGATCCAGGAATTCTGGGATTTGATCGATTTGATCGTTTTGAGCTCCAAATTTGAACTGGGATGGGGCCTATAAATACCCCACCCATTCAGCACTGAAAAGATACAGATCCACACCGAATTCTTGATCTTTTAAGTGATTCTAAGAGCTCAAATTTGTGTAAAGTCCTAAAGTTCTCCTCCTTCTGTTCTTCAAGTCTTGAGTTGTAAAGAGAGGAGAGAAAGGATCTGTAAGGGTTGTCTCCTGAGCCTGTCAAAAGGAGAGAAACTGTAAAAGGGCTGTTAGCCTTCGCCCATTGAAGGAAGGCAGCTAGTTGACGTCGGTGACCTCGTCGGAGGAGGAAGCCAAAAGTGGAGTAGGTCAAGACTGACCGAACCACTCTAAATCTCTGGTTTGCTTTTACCTTGAGCACTTTATCATTACTGCAAACCTCCTACATTGCTACTGCCCTCTGCGCCTTTACGAACGAGTTTCTAAGCTCTGATCTTTCAGAATCTGCATTCAAACGTAAATCGTGTTTTCGTACGATCTTCACACTGCAGTTTACACTTACATTCGGATTCCATTTATAACTGCATATTGCTTTCTACGTAAAACGCTTTTCAAGGTTCAAAACTGCTATTAGACGCAAAACTACAATTAGACGTAAAATTACATTTAGACGTAAAACTGCGTTTAGACGCAAAACTACGTTTAGAAGTAAAACTGCGTTTAGACGTAAAACTGCGTTTAGACGTAAAACTGCGTTTAGACGTAAAACTGCGTTTAGACGCAAAACTGCGTTTAGACGTAAAACTGCGTTTAGACGTAAAACTGCGTTTGGACGTAAAACTGAGTTTAGACGCAAACTGCGCTTAGACGCAAACTGCGCTTAGACGCAAACTGTGTTTAGACGCAAACTGCGCTTAGACGCAAACTGCGCTTAGACGCAAACTGCATTGTGATTCTGCTTTTATATCGAAATCGTTTTTTATCGGACGAACGCAGCTTTCGTTTTTAAAATCGCTGTAAGATTACCGCTGCACTAATTCACCCCCCCCCCTCTTAGTGCTCTCGATCCTAACAACGATCAGGGAACTTGCAATAAGAAATATCAGAGCAATTATAGGAGAAACGATCAGGGAACTTGCAATAGAAAGGATCGAAACATTTGCAATAGAAAGGATCGAAACAAGCGGGAAACTTGCCTTTCGAAGGTTTTGATCCAAAGATTCGAAGAAGGTGTACGCTCGAATCCTTTGTCTACTTTTCCTCCCTCTCCTCTCCCTATTTCGTTTTCTGCACTCCTTTTCTTTCTTTCTCCGCAACTACATCTTGTGCCGAACATCGAGGCACAATCACCTACTCTCTCTTACTCTCATTCCTTCTTTTTTTGTCCCAAACGCAGTTGCCACAGCCACCGCCGCTGCCGCTGCTACAGTCGCAACCCCTTCCACCGCACTGCCTTCTTCCTCCCCTTCTTTCACAGACATTACTGCTGCATACGCAGTCGCTGCCGCTGCGGCCGCAATCCTGTCCGCAACCCCTTTTTCCCCCTTTCCTTTCTTTTCTTTCCCAGCTGCAACTGCCGCAGTCGCAGTCGCAGCCATGGCCGCAGCCACCACAACCGCAGCCTCTTCTTCCTCTCCTGCTCTACTTCTCTCCTTCTCTTCTAACTGCTGCTGCCACTGCCGCAGCTGCCACCCCTTCTCCTCTTCCTCTCTTCTTCCTCTCCTTCCCTTTCTCTTCTCCTTCCTTTCCTTCTCTTCTTTCCCAACTGCAACTGCTGCAGTCGCGGCCGCAGCCATGGTCGCAAACTCTTCTTGCTCCCCTGCTCATCTTCCTCTCCTTCTTCTCTTCCAGCTGCAGTTGCCATCGCCGCAGCCGCAGCCCCTTCTTCCCTTCTCTTCTTCCTCTCCTTCCCTTCTTCCTTCCTCTTCCTCTTTCCCTGCCACAACTGCACTGCCACAGCCGCAGCCGCAGCTGCTTCTTTCCCCTCTCCTCTTCCTCCTCCTTCCTTTCTTCTTCTTCTCTTCTTCCTCACCTTCTTTTCTTCCTCTCCTTCTCTTCCAGCTGCAGCTGCCACCGCCGCAGCCGCAGCTCCTCCTTTCCCTTCTCTTCTTCTCCTCTTCTTCTTCCCTTCTCCTCCTCGGCGTCACACACACCCACTCCTCTGTTTCCTCTGCAGGAAACAGAGGTATCACAACCTCTTCTCCTGCTTCCTCTTCTTCTTCTCTTCCTCTTCTTCTTCTTCTCCTCTTCTCGTACCCGACACCCGACACCCTCTCACTGCCGCCCATGCCGCAGCCATCCTTTTTTTCTTCTTCTTCTCTTCTTCTTCTTCCTCTTCTTCTTCTTCTTCTCCCTGAACGCCCCACACGTCTCCTCTGTTTCGACTTGCAAGAAACAGAGGTGCTGCTGCCACCTCTCGCTCCTCTCCCTCTTCCCTCTCTTTTCCCTCTTCTTCTCCTTCTCTTCTTCTCCTCTTCCCTTTTCCTCCCCAAGGCCACACACCTCCTCGCTGCAGCCTTGCCGCAGCTATCCTCCTCTCTTCTTCTTCTTCTTCTTCTTTCTGTTTCCTCCCCAACGCCACACACCTCCTCGCTGCAACCTTGCCGCAGCTATCCTCCTCTCTTCTTCTTCTTCCCTTCTCCTCCTCAACGCCCCACACATCCTCTCCTCTGTTTCCACCTGCAGGAAACAAAGGTGCTGCAGCCCTAGCTGCTGCAGCTGCCTCTCTTTCTCCTCTCCATCTTCCCTCTCTTCTACTTCTTCTTTTCTTCTCTTCTCCCTCTTCTTCCTCTCTTCTTTTCCCTCTTCTTCTTCTTTTCTTTTCTTCTCCCTCTACTTCTCTTCTCCTTCTCCCCACACCCCACCGCTCCTCTCTCTGTTTCAGAAACAGAGAGCGTGGGAGGCGGTGGGATAAAACTGAAACATTTCGATTTTTCTCTTTTTTTTTTCTTTTTTTTAACTTACAATTTAGTCCTTGAAATTTCTATATTTACATATAGGTCCTCTAATTTACATATAAATCCTTATTAATAATTTTCAAAAGTGAGGGATATTACAAAACAACCTCCCGGATTTGAAAATAATAGCCGCCCTAATCATGTATTTAAATTAACCAAAGCTCTCTATGGTTTAAAACAAGCCCCAAGGGCTTGGTATGATAGACTAAGTACTTTTCTTATTGAAAATAATTTCACAAAAGGCAAGGTCGATACTACATTGTTTATCAAGGATTTTGAAAATAATTTTCTCATTATTCAGATTTATGTTGATGATATTATTTTTGGTTCCACGAATGAATCCCTTTGTGAATCTTTTGCTAAAATCATGAGTCTCGAATTTGAAATGAGTATGATGGGAGAATTAACCTTTTTCTTAGGCTTACAAATTAAGCAGCTAAGCAATGACATCTTTATTAGTCAAACTAAATATGCTTTAGATCTTCTGAAAAGATTTAATATGGATAGCTTAAAAGCTATTAACACTCCTATGAGCACCTCCACTAAGTTAGAAGTTGATGAAAGTAGAGAAACCTTCGATCAAAAAAGTTATAGGGGTATAATATGAAGTTTACTTTACCTCACTGCAACTAGACCGGACACCATGTTCAGTGTAGGACTTTGTGCTAGGTTTCTATCGAACCCTAAGATATCTCATCTCAAAGCGGTTAAAAGAATATTTATATATCTTAAATGTACCACAAATCTAGGATTATGGTATCCAAAGTCCGAGAATTTTGAGTTAATTGCTTATGCTGATGCGGATTTTGCTAGGTGTAGACTAGATAGAAAAAGCACATCAGGAACATATCAATTTTTGGGACATTCCATTGTTTCCTGGTCATCTAAGAAACAAAACTAGATTACACTATCAACAACCGAAGCTGAGTATATTGCAGCTAGTGCATGCTGTGTACAAGTTGTGTGGATGAAAAACACCTTAGAAGATTATAAAGTCCATCTTAAAAATATTCCCATTAAATGTGATAACACAAGTGCAATATGTTTAACAAAGAATCTTATTCAACACTCAAGAACAAAACATATTGATATTAGACATCACTTTATACGAGAACATGTCACTAATCATGATGTAATCATAGAGTTCATTGATACTAAGCATCAACTAGCTGATATTTTTACAAAACCTCTAAGCGAAGAACAATTTAATTTCATTAGAAGAGAATTAGGAATGTTAATATGTCCGATTGCATGAACTTGTTAAAATTATTTTTTGGACTTTATTGATTGAATGATCAAGTCACTTGATTGACATTACATGCCTAAAATTACATGTTGGAAATTATGTGTTTTGGATACAAAAATTTCCATAACAATGAGCATGTTTTGTCTTCATGATTGTATTTGAAAATCTATAGTATAGTCTTGTCCGAATGCATGAAAGTATTAATTTCATTTTCGGATTCTCTTAACTAGTGGTATCCTAACAATCGGATTTTCTCGATACATTATCCTCTTCCGAACTTAATAAACATATGTCAAATCGAGTTTGATTCTCATCATTGATTTTTGACATATGAAATCAACTAGCAAATATATCTCTCATACACTTATCATGTGAAAATATTTTTTGAGAAATGGATTTGATGAAATGATTCCTGCTTGTAAATTCTTTCTTATATGGATGATAGTGTTTTTACTTGCAAGGATTTGTTTCACATACATATCTTGATCCTTATAAAAATGAAGTATGATTTAATCTCTCAGTAAACTCACAAATAGCTGGTATCACAAATATCCTTCCTCATTCATGCAAAAAGATAATAACAAACAAAAAGGAAGAAGTATTCAAAGCTATCTCCATGTCATGTTTTCCTTGAGATGTTTGCATAAGTGGTATCCTATCACTCACTAATGGAAATTGACATGAACCTAGTTATGGCATGAATAATTACTACACTTATGCTTAAAATTTGCTTATATCGTTCTCCTTTTTGTTGATGACAAAGGGGGAGAAATATATGAATTGATACTATGAGTACCATATTTGAATAAGAAATATATGAAATGATGCTATGAGTGCCATATTTGCACTAAGTTATTGTCATATTTGCACTATGTAATTGCCATATCATGATAAAATATCAAGAACTTGCATAGCAACTTTACTTATTGATATCTTGCCATGTGATGCTACGATTGCTAAACACTTGAAATGTTTGCTTTACGTTAAGATATCAAAAGCTTAAATTGTAAATTTACATGTTGATATCTTATGTTGAACTGCTACCATCATTCATATTTGAAATGTAAAATTTGAGAATGGATGTCAAGTCTTGACATCATTTTCAGTAAGATACATAGTGATAGGAATCATGATGGGAGTAATTGATAAGGTTAAGAGTTCATAACTTATCAATAAGTCTAATGAATTTAAAGGCCTTGAATTCAAGAATGACTTATCTCAAGTGGGCATATAGATAGGGGAGTTAAGGTTAACTCCGTTATCAATTGATTGTCATCATAAAAAATGGAGAGATTGTTGAATCTCATATTTTGATGATGAAGTCATTTGTTATTTGTTTCTAATCTATATGTTGAGATAAGTGTGCAGGATTAACTACGATGAAAGTAAGACATGCAGCAGGAGTTGTGCTGGAGTCAAGACTATGATCACGTTGGAAGTTCGAGAGTTCGACGGAAGTCCGGACGGTCGTCAGAGGTTCTATGGGAATAAATCCAAGAAGTCCAAGAGCTTGCCAAAAGAAGCTCATCGGAACTTGCCAAGTGTATCGTCACAAGTCCAGGAGTTTGCCGGAAGTCCGCAGGAGCATCGCCGAGGGTTCGTCGGATGATCGACGAAAGTTCGTCGGAAGCTCGCTAGAAGAAGCGATTGACGCACCGGAGCAAGTTGTAGTAAATATCTTAAGAAATATCGTAGTTCGCATGATGATTAAGTTAGAAATGGGAGGTGATCCCATTAACTTAATCTTGGGGCAATTAGGCCCTTGACAGACCCAAATTGGGCCGAATGGACTAGCCCATTCGGGCACAAATTTCTTGGCTAACGGTGGCACCGCCTGGGTCGGTGGTGGCACCGCTTGGGTCGGTTGTGGCACCGCCTAGGGCTCAGTCTCTGAGCTAGGCTGGGCGGTGCAACCGCCCATGATAGGTAGTGGAACCGCTTGAGCTCGGTCTCCGAGCTCTGCCAGGCGGTGGCACCGCTTGGGCTCAGTCTCCAAGCGAGACTGGGTAGTGCAACTGCCCCTGTCAAGCGGTAGCACCGCCAGAGCTTAGTCTACGAGCTGTGTCAGGTGGTTGTACGGCCCCAATTAGGCGGTAGTACCGCCAGGACCCCAAAATTTAGGGAGGTGACATTTTTGAGCTCCAAATTCAAACCAGTTTAGGGCCTATATATACCCCACCCTTTCCTACATGAAAGGACACCGAAAATCTAATCTTACTATGTGATTTTTAGAGCTCAAAAGTGTTGTATGAGTTAAAAGTTCTCCTTCCTCTTTTCCTCTACATTTTGATATGTCAAAAGAGGAAAGAAATTTCTGTAAGGGTTGTCTCCTAAGCCAATCAAAAGGAGTGAAACTATAAAAGGGTAGTTGGCCTTCGCCTATTGAAGGAAGGCCTCTAGTGGACGTTGGTGACCTCGTCGGAGGAGGAAGCCAAAAGTCGATGTAGGTCAAGATTGACCGAACCACTCTAAAATTACGGTGCTCTCTCGTTTGCATTTAATCTTGTTGCTTACCTTACTACAAACCTCCAAATGTGCTTTACTTCCACTTTACTTTTACTGCTCTTCGTTACGAACTCGCTTTCGAATTAAGTTTCAAAAAATGGTTTTACGTCGGAAACGATTTCATCATACGAATGCAGTTTTAAACGTCGGAAACGATTTCATCATACGAATGCAGTTTTAAACGTCGAAAGCTATCCGCTGCAATAATTCACCACACCCCTCTCTTA